>NW_025421462.1:0-46264 GCF_011764305.1 Mustela putorius furo
GCCTCTCCAGCAGGGGCGACTGTTTTAGCTCTCACTTTATTTCTCAGTCAACGCCGACATTCGGCAAAAAATTAAAGAAAGTGAGGCGTAACCTCAAAACTCCATTTTTGATATGGTGGAAAATGGCATTAACGTTTTAACTCCAAGAGGAGGCAGAACTTAACACCAAGCCAGACTCCAGCTGAACGTCCAACTACGGACCCAGCCCTGGTAGCAGGCCCTAAGGCCGCAGGTTCTGGGGGTCAACAGAAGGGAGCACCTAACTGCGTCCCCCGGGGCATCTGTTCACATGTGTGGAGCAAGGGATACGGACACGGTCAATGCCCCCAATCCAAAACGCCTACTGGCTGTGCACTCAATTGCGCATGATGGGCCATCTGGAATTGGACTGCCCCAGCCTAGCGTAGTCCAGGTGGCCTCCCGTGGGGGGAGACCCTGAAGATGGTCAGTCTGTCTTTGCACCAAACTTCCTCCTTTCTATTTTTTAGGTCTGATGATGGGGAGACCAAGGTCTTCTCGGACCACCCCTCTCCAACCATCGCCGAGCCCCTAGGGTCATGCTTCCAGTGTTTTAGTGGGTAAGTCCCTTTCCGTTCTATTGGAACCATGGCACATGCTTGTTCCTGCCTTTGTGACTCAGCTCCTACTCATCCCCTCTTCAGTTTGCAGTAGGTATGGGAATTGATGGCAAATCCTCCATCCAAGCAAGCAATTACCCCAACCCTTTTTTTACCTTGCAAGGGCCTGTTAGTTGTTTGGGTTTTCACCTTCTATACCAACGTGCTGTGTCCGGAGATCCCTTGTGTGTATCCCTTGGTACTGCCCTGTTCACTATAGGAAGGGACCCATCCCAACAAAACTTCAGGCCAACATTTGTTCTCTTGCTCCCTCTCCCTTGACTTTCTGGTTCCACATCATCCTTCCTCTACTTTCATATGACTCGTTACTACTATCCACAGGGACTGTGGTTCTCCCCTATGTAGACCCAACAGATCTGGGACATTTCCAGGGGACCGGCTAGGTAGGAAAAACCACCAGTAGAGGCACCCAAGTTTTCATCAGTGGACCGCAGTTTCGGACAAGCCAGGGTTCCCCTTATTCGAATTAACTCTCCAAGGAACTAGATGTCACTGTCCAGTTGGATGGCAGCCCTGCCTCAAGGCCCTAGCGGCAGCCACTTCTCTGACAAAAGGAGGCCCTCACTTTTTTGCCTTAGGACAGGCCCATTATGTCGTGTTCTCCCCCCATAGGGGGAATGATGGACTGAGTCAGCCACAAATCTACTTGGACACAGCCTCCCCCCTTCCCATCTCCAAGTTCTACCACCTGCTGTTCATAGAAAACCCCCCAGGTTCACACTCTGTCTCCCTTCGCCTAAATCCCACCACTCTCCTTGCCAACACCTTCATCTACCATCACTCCTCTACATTCCTGTGGCTCAATCACCTGGAAGAACAGAACTCTCTCCCTCCCATCCAAGGACTTTGGGACACTGCCTCTGACTGAACCCAATCGCACTCTGTTCCTGGATGTGGAGCTCCCTCATACTCCATATGGACGGCGATGTGGGACCTATGCAGTGGTCTATCGTAACCCTGGATGCAGTCATATAAGCACAAACCCCCCTTCCTATTGGGACTACTTCTCAAAAGGCAGAATCCCTGGCTCTTACCAAGGCCCTTCACTTATCTGAGGGCCAATTGGTCACTCTTTTTATACTGACTCCCAAATATGGTCTCCTTATTACCGACACTTACTCTGTCCTTTGCCGAGAAAGGGGATTTCTCACAACCAAGGGAACCCCCATAGTCAAAGGGCCTCTTATTGCCAAACTCCTTGAGGCTCTCAAGTACACCCTACTGAGGTGGCTATTGTCCACTGCCATGGCCGTCAGGCCTCCAAAGACCCCATCTATCTTTGGGGAACAACAAGGGGCCTGACTCTGTTGCCTGACAGGTGGCCTTAAACACCTCTCTAGCCCCTCTCCTGTTTCTCAACACTCTTCACAGTCCCTGTATATACTGATGAGGAGACTCGGGCCCCTAAAACATTAGGTGGCAGGTTGGATTACAATGGATGGTATTTTTTGTCCAGGACAAATTTGCCCTCCCAAAAACAGCCTAATAATCCACACTCTCTTACTAACATTCCACATCCACCAGTCTCTCCACATCGGTCCAAAGGCCCTATACCAAATTTCTCCAACCTCTCTCTTTCACCACCCCCTCCTCCAAAAGACTATTAAGGAGGGACACAAGGCCTGTAGAACCTGTCCTGTGGTCAATGCCCAGGGCGGCCTCCTCAGACCAGGACCCACCCACCAGCTCCAAGGGCATCAGCCTGGCATGGACTGGCACTTGACTTCTATCACATGCCTCGACACAAAATCTTTAGATATCTAATAACTCTTGTGGACACCTTCACAGGTTGGATCGAGGCATTCTCCACCACTAGGGAAACAGCAGAGGTGGTTTCCGCTGTTCTCATTAAGCACATCATTCCGAGGTTTGGACTCCCTCGAACCCTACAATCAGACAACGGACCGGCCTTCATCTCCAGCATCACACAACAGATCTCTGAGAGCCTCAACATCACCTGGAAACTCCATATCCCCTACCATACCCAATCGTCGGTTAAGGTCAAGAGGGCCAATGGCCTCCTCAAGGAACAACTCACCAAACGCACTCTTGAAACCTGACTGTCTTGGCCAACCCTTTTCTCACTAGCACTCACCCACCTTAGGGCCTCCCCTAGCCACCCATCAGGTCTCAGTCCCTTTGAGCTCCTGTACAGCAGACCCTTTCTACTAAGTCACACACAACCTGCCTGCCTCTGCTCCACCCCTCCTATCCTATCTGCCCTATCAGACCCTCTTAGGAGCCCTCCTAAGGGCTCATGCAGGTTCAACCATCCTCACCCCTGACAGCACGAGTGGAGACTTCCCCCAGGGCCCTAAATGCTGGGGACCAAGTTCTCCTAGGAGAATTTCACCCAAAGTCCTTACAGCCCAGGTGGCCCCTGCCCCCATACTATTATTCTTACAACTCCCACAGGGGCAAAATTCCTTAGGACACACCCATGGGTACACATCTCCTCTCTAAAACCAGCCCTACAACAGGATGGCTTGACTTCCCAAAACCATGGGTTCCCACGTGGTTGCAGATTTTTCCCGCACCACTTCTCTTCTCACCCTCCTCCTTCTACAACAACCCCCATAGCTGTCCCCTCAGGTGACCCTGAATTCATGGTGGTACTATCTTCCTAGTGGAAACTTGGGCACCACACGGTCTAGTCAGCTGGTCACCACAGATTGCCAGTCTGGAGGGTGCCAGCCCAAGCAGAAATGGCCGTCCTCTCCACCCCCCTCCTGTGACAAAAAAGGGCTGTGTTTCTTCCTATTGTTACGGGGGTCTCCTTGGTGTCTTCCCTAATGGCCACCTGGCTGGGCACCGGGGCCATAGCTCACTCCATAGGTGCTACCCGAGATTTATCTGAACAGCTCTGAACAGCCATGGAAGTCTCAGCTGAGTCCTTTGCATCTCTAAAATGACAGATTACTTCAGTGGCCCATGTAGCCCTACAGAACCAGCGAGCCCTGGACCTGCTCACTGCAGACAAGGGAGGAACCTGTTTATTCCTCAATGAAGAATGCTGCTATTATATCAACGAATCCAATGTAGTTGAAACCAATATCAGTGCCCTGACAAAAATCTGTGACTCCCTTGGTTGCCAGGCTCACCCTGTAATAAAATCCTCTCAATGGTGGCTCTCCCACTTAATGACCTGGCTCCTTCCAATCCTAAATCCCATTATTCTCTTCTGCCTATTAGGACTTATCACCCCCTGTGTTCTTTGCTTCATTCAGGAACGCATATGTGAGGTTTCCAGGGTCACTGTCATCCAAATCCCCCTGGATCCCTATACCTGCCTATCCACATACAAAGGACCCTATGATGACACCCCTTTACCAGCAGGAGGTAGCCAGATCTGAGTCGCAGCCCCATTACACCAAAAAGGTCAGAATGTTGGGTTGGCAGGCTCCGGGAGTGCAGGAGGAACAATAGAAATGACCACCAGCTCCAGAGGCTCCTGGAGTGCAGGAGGAACAATGGAAATGACTGCTGCTGGTTCCCGCTGTCTTCCAGCCCCCCCTTTTCCTTCACCCTTGACTCTCCCACCAAAAGTATGTATGCGCAGGCCACATCTCCATAGGTAACCTGATACATATGCAGGAAACAGATAAAAGACACCCACCAACTCCCTCCCAGTGTGACTTCCCCCTCTCCCTTTCCGGAGTCAAGTAACCTCTCCTGAAGGTGCCCACCTCCTCCCAGAGCAACTTTCCTGGCTCCCCTTCTCTTGAGCCCTGAAACTACGCAGGAGAGTGCCTTTAATAAATCTTGCCTTGCACCCACTTTGCCTGGCGTGTTTATCTCGCCTATAAAACCTTACAGAAGGTTTTGTGAGATGGTGGGGAGTGGTCAACCCTTCTTAGAATTACTGACTACCATCCATGAAGGCAGTGTACCACTGTTTACACCGTATTCCTGAAGGATTTTCACATCATTAGAAACATTTTCTTTTCTTTTCTTTTTAAGATTTCATGCATTTTTTTGACAGAGATAGAGATCACAAGTAGGCAGAAAGTCAGGTAGAGAGAGAAGGGGAAGCAGGCCCCCTGCTGAGCAGAGAGCCCAATGCGGGTCTCGATCCCAGGCTCCTGAGATCATGACCTGAGCTGAAGGCAGAGGTTTAACCCACTGAGCCACCCAGGTGCCCCAATTAGGAACATTTTCTATGAGGTGCAGGGTTGACCTTCTCTAACAGAAAGGTGCCATGTGGGTTCATAGCATGGCCTCAGGTCAGCAGCCAGGATGCATGGTATTGTACGGGAACAGAACTGTCTTTGAAAGTGATAGAAACACATCATGGTGAGCTCCATGACAATAGCCGAGGTCCTTACTGACCCACTGGGTGTTGGTGGTGGGTGGGGTAGTGGGGTCTGTTAATCTGTCTCATAAGGTCCTGTGGAACTCAGGGACACCCTCCTGTCTTTTGAGTTGTGTGGATACAGGTAGACAGCAGTATCTGGTCAAGCACAAGGGTTGCACTGGACCAACACCAGAGGGGCAGTGTGCCCGGGGAGCACTCCATTTCCATAAAAATAGTCCAGGGTCTGTGACCATGATTCTTAACAGCAGCATGGGGAAAGGAGGTCGGTTGTGGTGCACACTTCCTATGGTTGTGGTCAAGGCTAGTTTGGAGCACACTGAAGTCAACCATACCTGGCACAGAAGGCATCCAGTCACTGTAGCTGTGAGCACTGTGCCAGCTCTGATGCTGCTGCTTCCTATTTTTCATCATATTTATGGACATGAGCCTCTGCATTAGCCCCATGGCCTCCAGGGTATTGCCCTCCCTCCATCTGGCCCTCTCCTCTGCCCTGTGTAACCTGATGCCAGGGTACGTTCTCAAGAGGCAGCTCAGTCAGTCCCTTGATGGGACACTTCCATGGATCCTCTGTGAGGTGAAGATGATACCTTGCCCTGGAAGGGGGTTGCAGGTCCCCAGTCAAGAAAGCCACATCTCTCTTTTCAGCCTGACCTCCCCTCCCCCTAGTCTTCTTCAGGGAAGGTCTTCTCACTTCATCAGCTGAGAGCTCTGAACTTAAAAACGAATATCGTTTTATATTTCTCAATGCCTTAGTTCATCCATGGCATGTCTTTCAAAACTGCCAGTGGGTTTTTAGCAGTCCTGGAGGTCTGCCTGCTCAAGGAGGGGATGACCTGGGAGTGGCAGCCTTCCTTCCCATCTCCCTCAGCATTTCCCTGATCCCTGGAGCCATCTGTCCCACTGAGGGTTGAGGGACTCAAGACAACCCATCTTGAGCCCAGGCTGGGTCAGCTGCGTAGACTGATGTATATTAGTAATGGTGGGAAGCTGGCATGGGCCAGGTGCAGACAATTTCTCCTTCTTTTCCCTTCTTCCCTTCCCACACAGAGGTAGCTCAGAGTAGACTTCAAGCCCTATATCTCAAGATCCCATGACCCAGGCTCCCTGCTTTCAGCTGGTGACCTTAGTGGTTTCCTGTCGCTTCTGCCTCCCATATGCACTCCCATGGCCATTCCTAGATCAGGGGAGGGATCCAACCCTTGACTGTACTTGGTCTTCCTCCTGTCCCACACCCAGCCCACCCACATTTGTCTTCCAGGTATGTGCTTGGAAGCAAGCCCATCAACAGGAACTTATCAGCCAACAGAACCAGGTAATGACCACTGAATTAGAGATCCAGGGTGAATAACAAACCTGCTCTGGAAGCTGTCCCATACTCTATGACAATCTCACACGAAAACAGAAACAATAATAGCATTCTGGACAGTGAAGTGACATCCGTCTCTACTTACACTCTTGAAAGCATAGGTGCTGACCCTGGATGGAAAGGGACCGTCGCTCCTGTGGGCTACCATTAACAGGAGAAGTATAAGAATTCAGTGAAATTTGAGTTCCAAGCATAGAGTGAATAATTATTGTACAATTAATACTCTCACAAGTATGTCTTATGAACATTGCATAGCAAAAGTTTTTCCAAATAGTTTACTGAAAGAAAAAAACTTTTTTATTGTTTATTTTAATTCAGGTAGAGTTAACATACAGTGGTATATTAGTTTCAGGTCTATAATGTAGTGATTCGGTGATTCTATGTATTACTCAACGGATATCAAGAAAAGTGTACTCTTAGTCCCCGTCATCCATTTCACTCATCCCTCCATCCACTTCCACTCTGGTAACCACAGAGTCGGTATTTTGCTTTGTATCTTCTTTCTCCTTTATTTATGTATTTTTGTTTCTTAAATTCCATGTAAGAGTGACATTGGAAGGCATTTGTCTTGCTCCAACTGATGGGTTTCACTTAGGACAGTATCTCTAGCTCCATCCATGGGTCTGCAAATGGCAAGATCTCATTCTTTTTATGGCTGAGTAATTTCCCACTATGTGTGTGTGTGTGTGTGTGTGTGTGTGTGTGTGTGTGTGCATACATATATCATCTCATTAATCAAAGTATCAAGAAATACTTGGATTGCTTCCATATTGTAATATTGTAAATAATGTTGCAAGAAATATAGGGGCTCATGTATCCTTTTGAGTTATTGTTCTCATATTCTTCGGGTAAACACCCGGTAGCGTGAGTGCTGGATTACAATGAAGTTCTATATTTAACGTTTTGAGGATCAGTCATACTGTTTTCTAAAGTGGCTGCAGCAGCTTGCATTCCCACCAACAGTGTAAGAGTGTTCCCTTTTATCCACATCTTCCCAACATCTGTTTTCTTGTGCTGGTGCTGTTAGCCATTCTGATAGCGTGAGGTAGTATCTCATGGGACTTTTCATTTGGATTTTCCTGTTGATGGGTGATGGTGAACATATTTTCATGTGACTGTTGACATATGTATTTCTTCTTTGGAGAAATGTCTATTCATGTCTTCTATTTTTTTAACTGGATTATTTGTATTTTGGGTGTTATGTTGTATCAGTTCTACATATTTTGGACACTACCCCATTATTGCATAAGGTATTCGCAAACATCTTCTCCCATTAAGTAGGCTGTCTTCTATTTATTACATTTTCATTGTTCTTCTGCTGTGTGGTAAGCTTTCATATTGATGTAGTTCCAGTAGTTTATTTTTGCTTTTGTTTCCTTTTCCTTAGGAGGCATGTCTAGAAAATGTATGGTTCATGGCAGAGAAGGTACTTTCTGTGCCCTCTTGTAGGATTTTTATGATTTCAGGTGTCACATTGAGGTCTTGAAACTGTTTTGAGTTAATTTGTCCATCTGCTGTAACAAAGCAGACTAATTTCATTCTTTTGTGCATAGCTGTCCAGTTTTCCCAAAACCATTTGTTGTAGAGCCTGTTCTTTTCCCTTTTAATACTTTTGCCTGTTTTGCAGAAGAATAATTGGGCACGTGATTGTGGGTTAATGTCTGAGCTTCTATTCTTTCCCTTGGTCACTGTGTATATTTCTGCACCAGTCCCATACTGTTAGGATGACTGAAGCTTTGTACTATAATTTGAAATATGGAATTGTGACGCCTCAAGCTTTGTTTTCAATCATAACATTGTGTTGGAGCTCCAGTATCTTTTGTGATACCATAGAAATTTTTAAGGTAGTTTCTTTGAGTTCTTTCATTTTTAAAAAAATTTAAATTCAATTAGCCAACTTATCATACATCATTAGGTTCAGATGTAGTGTTAAAGAATATATCAGATGTGTATAACACCAAGTGCTCATTGCATCATGTGTCCTTCTTAGTGCCCATCACCCAGGTTCCCCCTGCCCCCATCCAGCAACCCTCAGTTTGTTACTACAGTTAGTTACTATTATGGTTTTTTTCCCATCTCTGATGATTTCTCATTCTGTTTCCCTTTCCTTTTTCTATGGTTCTCTGCCCTATTTCTGATATTTGACATATGAGTGAAACCATATGATAGTTGTGCTTCTTTCATTGCCATATTTGACTCAGCATAATATCTTCCAGACCCATCCGGGTTGATGTGATGATAAATAATCATCCTTTCTGATGGCTGAGTAATATTCCTTTGAATATATGAACCACATCTTCTTTATCCATCCCTCTGTCCATAGGTATCTGGGTTCTTTCCATAGTTTAGATATAGTGGATATTGTTGCAATGAACACTGGGCTGCAGGTGTCAGTTCTTTTCATTACATCTCTATTTTTGTAGTAAAAACCCTGTGGTGCAATTGCTGTTTTAGGGTAACTTTACTTTTAACTTCTTGAAGAAACCCTGTACTGTTTTCCAGAGCGGATGTAACAGTATGCATTCCCACCAGGAGTGTAGGAAGCTTCCCCATTTTCCGTATCATCACCAACACTTGTGGTTTCATGTCTTGTTAATTTTAGACGTTCTTCCTTGTGTGATAGGACACCTTCATGTGGTTTAGATTTGCGTTTCCCAGAAGCCATGTGATGTGGAACATTTATGCATATATCTGTTGGTCACATGTGTGTTGTCATTGGAGAAATGTCTGTTCATATTTTCACCCATATCTAGACCTTACATTGGGTTAAGGCCCTGAAGCCTGGAAGATACAATCATCCAGAACTGTGGAGATCTTCACAAGGTCTGAGTTAAAATGGAGTTTTAGGGTGTATATGAAGCTCAGGGATTGTGTTAGGAGTGTGGATGAAAGTGTAGGTTCACTGACATTGTCTCAGGTTTGCATTCAGATTTCTCATGCTCTGAATCCAGTCTGGAGTAAAATAGGGAATTTCCTTTTCTGTGGCAGGCTGATCCTCTGTTGTTGTTCAAGTGTTCCCAATACCCGGTGCTTGGGAGCCAGGCCTCTACAGATGGTGCTCTCAGAACTCCAAATAGGGTTATGGTTAGGATATAGGAGCATGGAAGGTCTGAACTGCCAACCGTTTGGTGAGTGTCCTGGAGGGCTGAGTTGAGGGCATGGGTTAAGGTGAGTGTGCGGCCCAGGGTTTCAATCCATGACCAATTGAAATTTGGAGTTCAGTGGGATGGAAAGAAATGGGCCTTCATATTTCTACTGACCTCTATACTTATTGTAGTCCATTATGGAAAGATTTCCTTCTGGGTGGGAGGCTGAGTCCTCTGGTATTGCTCAGCCATCCCCAAATCCTGGGGCTTTGGAGCCCTCCCTTAAGGGACAGTTACCTGAGAGCCCAACATAGGGATAGAGTTAGGGTCAAGGGACATTGCAGGGCCAAAGAGCTGGCAGTGTGTGTGGAATTAAGAAATGAAAGATGAGTGTTCCTGTTCAGGTCAGGCACAGGGTTTGTAGCCTAGAGGCCACTGAAATTGGTGGTTTGCTGGGATGGGCTCAGATGGGCTGGCATTTTCTCCTGCTTTGAATATTTCTAGAGGTCTACATGGCACACTTTCCTCCTGTGTGTTAGGCTGAGCCCTGTTGTATGGCTAAGGTGACCCCAGTGCCTGGGGCAGGGGGCCAGGCCCCTAGGAATGGAATGCTCAGAACATATCAGGCTCAATCTGCCACCCTGAGAGGAGCGACCTGGGGAGCAGAGTTGAGGACGTAGGTCAGTGTGAGTGTTAGGATCCAGGTAGTGAATAGAGGGTTTCTGAGAGTGGGATAGTCTCACGGGGCCACGAAATATTCTGGTATAGTTCAGGTGTAACCCATCAGTGGGGCTTTGGTGTGGATTCTCAGAGGACAGAAGACTGAAAGTATAGCTGAGGCGGGATGCCTAGGGCAATGAGTTGAGGGTCATGGTCAAGTGGTGCATTACACTCTGGGTTTGTGCCTGAGGGGTGGCCGATGGTGGACGTTGCTTCATGGGCTGTTCAGGTTTCTCCCATTCTGAGGGTTCTGTGCAGCTTCAAACAGAACAGTTTCCTCCTGGGTGGCAGACGGAGTCCTGGTCTGGGGATCAGGGGCCCAAATATGGAGGAAATGGGGGCCCAGCCTCTGGGGAGGAAGACTGAAAACCCAACCTAGTGTTAAGTTTAGTGCCAGGAGCATGGAAGACCTAATTTTCTGGCACTGAGGAGGGATCCCAGTGGGCTGAATTGAGGGCAGGGGTCCAGTGGAATGACAGGGTCCAGGTTTGTGGTCAGGGGACCGCTGACCACAGTGGAGGAGGGTGTGCTCAGGGGGACATGCAGTTTCTCCCACTCTAAGGGTTCTACTCAGCTTCAATTGGCACGGTTTCCTCCTGGGTGTCATGCTGAGTGTCAGCCCCCGCATTTGTTGCCAATGGTGTGCAGAAGGTGGGGATGGCCTCAGGTGGGGCATGCAGATTTCTAAAGCTCTGAGGATTTGGCACAGCTCCAAACAGCATGGTTTCCTCCTGCATGGTGGGCAGAGTCCTGTGGTGTCACCAGGGGTCTTTAATCTTGGGGGCTTGGGTTCAGGACTCTTGGGATGGAAGCCTGAAATCCCAAATTAGGGATAGGGTTAAGGCCTAGGGGCATGGCAGACCTGATATGCCAGTGCTGAGGCAGGTGCCCTGGTGTGCTGAGTTGAATTTGGGTGTCAGACAGTACGTTACCCTCTGGGTTTGTGTCCAGACATTCACATAACCTGGGAGTGACTTCAGGGGTCCATGGGAGTTTCTCCAGCTCTGAGGGTTCAGCACAGCTCCAAATAGCACAGCTGTGCCCTGCATGGCAAACAGAGTCCCAGCATGAGTATCAGGCATCCTTAATCTGGACTTAGGGACCAGGCCTCTGGGTGCAGAAGCCTGTACACCCCACCTAGGATTAGGATTAGGACCTAGGGACATGGCAGGCCAGATCTGTCAGCACTGAGACACGATCCCCTTGGAGCTGAGTTGAGGGCATATGTCAGGCGGTGCCTCAGAATCCGGGTTTGTTGCCAGGGGGGCTGCAGATGGTGTGTGTGTGGGGGGTCACTTTAGTAGGGTATGCGGGTTTCTCCCTCTCTGAGGGTTCTGTGAAGCTTCATATGGCACATATTCCTACAACATGGGAGGCTGAATTCTGGGATAACACTCAGGGGTCCTTAATGAGTCTGGTTTGGGGGCCAGGTCTTTTGGGATGGAAGCCAGAAAACCCAAACTAGGATTAGGGATAGGGCCTAGGTCCATGGCAGGTTCTCTGGTGGGCTGAATTGAGGGAACATGTCTGGAGGTGCATCAGATTCCAGGTATGTGTCAAGGGGTTCCACAGAACCTGGGATGGCCTCATGGGGTCATAGAGGTATCTCCCATTCTGAGGGTTCTGTGCAGCTCCAAGCAGCAGAGTTGTGCCCTCAGTGGGAGGCATAATTCTGGTGTGAGTCTCAGGGGTCCCCTGTCTGCCTGGGTTGTGGTCCAGGTCTCTGAGCATGATAACCTGTGCTCCACACCTAGGTTTAGGCTTAGGGCCCTGGGGCATGGCAGGTCTGATTTGCCATTTCTAAAGAATGCTCTGCTCAGGGCCAAGTTGAGGATTTGTCAGTCATTGCATCAGAGTCCGTTTTTGTGGCCAGGGGGCCACGGAAGGTGGTGCTGGCTTTACGAGGGAGTGCAGGATTCTCCCACTCTGAGAGTTTGGCACAGCTCAAAATCGTCTGGTTTGCAACCACATTGTGGACTGAATTCTGGGGTGATAATCGGGGTTCTTAATCTGGGGGGCTTTGGAGCCAGGCCTTTAGTGTGGAATCCTGAAAACCCAAACTACGTTAGGGTTAGGGCCTAAGGGCATGGCAGGCCAGATCTACTGGTGCTATGGCGGGCTCTCTGGTGGGCTGAGTTGAGGGAAGGCATCATGCAGGGCCTCAGTCTCTGGGTTGGTGACTATGGGTGCCACCGAAAGTGGGCGTGGCCTCAGGGAGGCATGTAGATTTCTTCTGCTCTGAGGGTTGGGCACAGCTCTAATGGCACAGTTTCCATCTGGGTAGCAGGTGGATTCCTGGGGTGTGGCTCTGGAGTCCTCAATCTGTAGATGGAAGCCTGAAAACGCAACCTAGTGTTAGGTTTAGGTTCTGGGGCATGGCAGGCCTGATCTGAAATCGCTGGGACTGGCACTCCAGGGTTATGAGTAGAGTGAGTGTATGGCCATGTATGCACCAGGATTTTAAACTGCTTTCTCATGGGGTTTGGACCGTGACCACTTGAGATCATGGGCCAGGCCCAGGTGGCCGCCCTGCATGACCGTGCTGCCAAAAGCCATTTCATTGGGAGTTTTCTGGCTAATTATCATGAGCAAGAAGCTCATGAGAATTGGCCGTCATTGGGCGGCAATTTGAGATGCACTCACATCCATTGTTTAGAGTGCTTTCTTCCTAGATGCTCATTATGAACATCCAGGGACTTGTACTGGTCCCACACGGCTTCCCTGCGGGCCCTAGCTCATAGGAGATTTCCAGAGGTAGAGTTGTGGGAGGGTCTCGGGCTGAGAATGAGGCTTCATGTTTGTGGTTCCTTTGGGTGCTGAAGGTGGGGGTGGCCTCAGGAGGGTATGAAGGTTTCTCCTCATCTGAAGGTTTTCTGCAGCTCAAAACAGTAATGTTTCCTGCTTTGTGGTAGTGGAGTCCTGGGGTGCAGCTCTGGGGTTCCCAATCTGGAGGGCATGGGGACCAGGTCTCTGGGAATGTAAGCCTGAACACCCAACCTAGGGCTAGGTTTAGGTCCTAGGGGCATGGCACACCCATTCTGCCAGTGCTGAGGCTTGCCTCCCAGGGGACTGAGTAGAGGCCAGGAATGCCAGCATTCTGGGGCAACTCCGAGCATGTGTGCCTCAGGAGTTTAGAGCTCTTTCTGGCATGGTTTGGGCTGCAAACACTCAGGAAAATGGTCCAGATCCAGGCAGCTTCTCCGAGGGCTCCCACCTCTGGATGCAAGTTCAAAGGAGGTTTCTGGCCTTTTCACATGAGATTTCTTCCCAAATCGATATTGATTTGGGCAGAATTTTTGTGGGAATTGGCCGGCATTGTGGAGTGATTTTGGTCACGTGTGCTCCTAATGCCTGGATTACTTTGCCGCTAGGTTCACGTACCAGCCACCCGTGACCATGGGCTGGGCCTTCACGGGTCCCTGAAAACTCACACTGATGAGGGCAGAATTGAGTATGGGGGTCCGAATGAACACCAGGCACTGGTTTTTTGGCCTGTGCGGGCTCTGATTGTGGTGGTCACCTCAGGAGGCATGCATTTTTTTCCTGCTCTGAAGGTTTTGCACATCTCCAAATGTCTCAGTCTCATCCTGGGTGGCAAGTGTAGTTCTTTGGTCTGTCTAAGGGGCCCCCAGTCTGGAGGGACAGTGCCATTGTGGCTTGACACCTGTGAGGCGTTGTGAGCTGGATTAGGAGACTCATGCCAGTTCATGAATCACAGATGAGATTGACGTGGTGTGTGTTTTGAACATAGAATGTGTTCCTTCATCTAACAGGGTTTATTCCATTCGGCCTACACGGTGGGGGAATGGCAGGCATCTAGAGTTATGTGGCTGTTTGAGGTCAGATAGTGACTTGGGTGATGTCTTTTCCTTTGTCAAAGGTGATGTAAACAAATGGATTCATCTTTCCATCGAAAGAGTTCCAGTGAGGGCAGAGGGGGGCACATTCAAAATGATTCCAAGGAGGCTTGGATGATTTAAAAGGGAAACATGACCTTCTAGTTTTCTAAATAGATACTTGGACAGCTGTATTTTCTCTGCAGTTCATGGGTGGTGAAGTCAGAAGGAGAATCTTTGGGAATTCCCCCAGATAGAGGCATCCTTGTGGCTTCAAGGGGCTTGGCATCAGGAACCCTGGGGTGAATATCTGGGGCTGCTTGCCTGAAACTTGGTGAGTCAGGTTATCCCACAGGTTTTCCATTCCCTCCTAGGGAATTGCAGGAAGGTAACGTTCTGCTTAAAGCAGAACCTTCCCGCACTGTCAGTGGGCATGCAGATTTTTGCAGCCTCTTTGGAAAAGAATATGGAGGTTTCTCCAAAAGCTAAAATCTGAACAACACTAGGACCCAGAAATTGTACTCCTAAGTATTTATCCAAAGGACACAAAAGTGCACATTCAATGGGGTACAAGCACCATGATGTTTATAGCAGTATTATCAACAATAGCAAAACAAAGGAGGGAGTCCCTCTGTCCATTTTCTGATGAATGGAGAAAGAAGATGTGAGAGATCTATCTATCTATCTATCTATCTATCTATCTATCTATCTATCTACCTATCCAATAGCATAGGACCCAGCCTCAAAAATAATGAAATCTTGCCATCAGCAAGAATGTGGAAGGATCTAGCGTGGATTAAAGTAAGCAAAACCAGTAAGAAAAGACCAATGGCCTATGATTTGACTCCTATGGAATTTCAGAAAGAAAACAGATGAACATAGTGAGGGGAGAAAGATAGGACAATGAGGGAGCAGTTTCAGCCTTAGAGCACAATCTGAGGGTTGCTAGAGGGCAGGGGTGTTGGCAGGAAGGGTTAAATGGGTGACAGCTATTAGGGAGAGTACTTGTTGCGATGAGCACTGGGTGTTCTATGCAGGTGAGAAATCACAAAATCCTACCCCTGAAGCAAAAGAATGAACAGTGCATGGAAACGAATTGGAATGGAAGTCAAAGAAGGAAAGAAGACCATGTTCTATTTCATGAGGAGTGGGGTAAAAATGGAGTGGTTATCGTTGTCCTGTTCTATTAATGATCATTTCCAGACATGGTATGGTACAATACACTAGTTTATGTTTGCATAAGGAACCCTCAGAAAGCTTGCAGGAAGAATCAGATGTCAGAGCATATCCATGATCCATTGATATGTTCCTTCCAGTCTGCCCAGGTACAAAGGTAAGTGGAAACAAATATGGCAGAAGAGGTAAGGAGGTGTTAAGCATTCAGGAGATAGCCTTCCCCTTTCTAATGAATGCCTGGACGAGTGTAAATTAAGAAGAAGGATGGGGGATCCCTGAGCTTTGCCGCAGACAGGGGAATTCTAGCTATGCCTAGAGCTGACGGGTTTGCCGAGGAGAGACAAGCTATTAGCATGGCAGGCCAGAACTGCTGGTGCTGAGGTGAGTTCCCCGAGGGGCTGAATCGATGATGGGGGTCAGGCTGTACATCAGGCTCTGGGTTTGTAACAAGGGGGCTGCACAATGTGGGGGAGTTCTCATGTGGGCATGCAGGTTTCTCCAGCTCTGAGGGTTCTGCACAGCTCCAAACAGACTGGTTTCCTGCTGGGTGGCAAGCAGACACCTACAGTGTAGCTCCAGGGCTCCCAATCTAGAGGTTTTGGGGGACAGACCCCTGGGGAAGGATGCCTGAAAATGCAACTTAGAGTTAGGTTTAGGGCCTAGGGGTATGGCAAATCTGATCTGCCAGTATTGAGACAGGCTCCATAGTGGGCTGAGTTGAAGGTGTGCATCAGGTGACATGTCAGACTCTGGGTTTGTGTCCAGGGGTGCTGCAGAAGCTAGGGGTGCCTCGGGCGACATGCAGGTTTCTCCTGCTCTGAGGGTTCTGGACAACTCCAAAGGGACACGTTTTTCTCTGGGCAGCTGGTGGAGTCCTGGGGTTGAATCTCAAGGGTCCCCAATCTGGTGGGCCGAGGGGCCAAGCCTCTTGGCATGGAAACCTATACACCACACATAGGGTTCGGTTTAGGGCCCTGGGGCATGGCAGGCCTGATGTTCTGATGAGGAGGTAGGCTCTCAAGTCAGCTGGGCTGACTTTGGGGCGGGCATCAGGCAGCATGACAGAGCCTGGCTTTGTGTCCAGGGGCTGTAGAAGCTGGGAGAGCCTCAGGGTGACATGCAGGTTTCTCCTTGTCTGAGGGTACTGTGAAGCTACAATGGCATGGCTTCCTTCCGCGTGGTGGGTGCAGTCCTGAAGTGTCACTCAGTTGTCCTTAATCTGTGGGGCGTCGGGGCCAGGAAGTTTTGGTTGGAAGCATGAAAACGCAAACTAGGGTTAGGGTTAGGGCCAGGGGGAATGGCAGGCCTAATCTTCTGACACTGAGGCGGGATCACTGGGGGGCTGAGACAAAGAAAAGGGTCAGGCGGGGAGTCAGAGTCTAGCTTGAGGGAAGGGGTCCGGCAGAGGGTCAGCCACCGTGTTTGTGACCCACTCGAGTGCTGAAAGTGTGGGATGGCCTCGTGGGTGGGGTATGCAGGTTTCTCCTGCTCTGAGGCTTTTGGTCAGGTTGTAATTGCATGGTTTCCTCCTGATGGCAGGTGGAGGCCTGGGGTGTGGCTCAGGGGTCCTTAATCTGGAGGGATAGGGGGTCAGTTCTATGGGGACAGAAGCCTGAGAGCTCACCTTATGGTTACCGTTAGGGCCTAGGAGAATGACAGGCATGATCAGCCAACTCTGAGGCTGTATCCCCAAGGGTGGTGTGTGTTGAGGATGAGGGTAAAGCGGCATTTCAGACTCCAAATTTTATGGATGGGGTGGGCCACCAAAGCTAAGGGTGGCCTCGGGGGTGCATGCAATGGGTTCTGCACAGCTCTGAAGGCCACGGTATCTTTCAGGGTGGCAGGTGGACTCCTACAGTGTGGCTCCGGGGCCCCCAATCTGGAGTGCTCAGGGGAAAGATCCCAGTGTCTGAAGCCTAAAAATCCAAAGGAGGCTTAAGGTGAGGGCATGGGGCCCTGGCAGGCCCTATCCAACAGACCTGGGGCAGGCACCCCACAGGACTGAATAACAGGAGTAGTAGGCTGTGCATGGCCCTGGCTCATAGAGGGCTATATCACAGGGTTTGTGTCACACCACTCGAAATTCAAAGGCAGGCACAGGCAGTGGCCTGTGGCGCTGCCAGATAGTTCACTGGGGGTTTTCTGAACAATTCTCATGGGTTTTCTGCCTATATCAATATTGATCTGAGTAGAAAGCTTATGAGAGTTGTCCAGTGTTGGGTGGCGATTTGGGCTGTGCTGGCGCCCATGGTCTAGAGCAGTTTCTCCCTAGGTGTGTGTCCTGGCCATCCAGGAACACTGGCTGGGCCCACGTGGCTCCCCCAAGGGCCCCCATCAAGTGGAGCTTTCTGGGGGCTGCGCTGAGTCAGGGTGTCTTGCTGAACATCAGCCTCCATGTTTGTGGCCCCGTGGGGCAATGAATGTTGGGGTGGCCTCAGGGAATCATGCAGGTTTCTTCTGCTCTGTGGGTTTTGTGCAGCTCTGAATAGCACAGTTTCCTCCTCGGTGGCAGGAGGAGCCCTGGGTTGTGGCTCAGGACTTCCCAATCTGGGGGGCTTGGGGGCCAGGTCTCTGGGGATGGAAGCCTAAAAAGCCAAATTAGGGTTAGGGTTAGGGCCTAGGAGCATGACAGGCCCGATCTTTTGGCACTGAGGCAAGATTCCCAATTGTCTGAATCAAGGATGGGTGAACAGGGGTATGTCAAGCTCTGTTTTTTGTGACTGAGGGGTCCCCAGATGTAGGGGTGGACTCAGGGAAGCATGTGGTTTTACAACTGTCTGAGGGTTTTGAGCAACTCTGAATAGCATGGTTTCTTCCTGGGTGCCAGGTAGACTTCTGCAGTGTGGCTCAGATATCCCCCATCTTGAGGGCTTGGGGGACAGGCCCCTGGAGATGGAAGTGTCAAAAGCAAAATGAGGGTTAGTACGAGGGCTGAGGGGCCTGTCAAGCCCGAACTGCCAGCGCCAGTGTAGGCACCCCAGGGAAGTGACTAGCAGGAGGGATTGGCCACCCATATGCCTGGCTCGAAGGGGGCTATCTCTCAGGGTTCAGGTTGCGACATCCGGGACCCTGGACCAGGCCCAGTCACAGCCCTGTGGGCCCATGACACCAGAAGTGAGCTCCTGGGTTTTTTGTGTCCAATTCTTATAAGCTTTCTGCCCAAATTGATATTGTGGTTGGGCAGTGAGTTGGGCCATATTGGCACCCGCTCTACAGCTCTTTCTAGCTAGGTGGGGGTCTCAGCCATCCAGGAACATGGGCCAGGCCCACCCGGGTCCCCTGATGGCCCCCGTGCACCTGAGCTTTCCAGGGGTAGAGCTGAGGGAGGGTGTCTGGCTGAGTGTCACCCTCTGAGTTTGTTGCCCATTGGGATGCTGATGGTGAGGGTGGTTTCAGGGGGGTATACAGGTATCTCCTGCTCTGAGGGTTTTGCACAGCTATGAATGTCATGGTTTCCTCCTGGATGGCAGGTGTACTCCTGGGATGTGGCTCTGGGGTCCCCCATCTTGAGGACTCAGGGGACAGGCTCCTGGGGATGAAAGTCTGAAAACCAAACTAAGCTATGGGTCCAGGGCCTAGGGGCATCAGAGATATGATCTGCCAGTGCCACCGTGGGCATCCCAGGGGACTGAGTAGCAGGAGTGGTTGACCCACATGCACCTGCCTCGCAGAGAGCTTTCTCTCAGGGTTTGGTCTGCAACCAATCGGGACTCTGGCCCAGGCCTAGGCCACAGCCTAGTTGCCCAAACAAGGTCTCTTGGCATTTTCCTGACAATTATGACAATTTTTCTGCCCAAATTGATATTGATTTGGGCATAAAGCTTATGAGAATTGGCCAGCATGGGCGGCTTTATGGGCTGCACTTCTGGCTTGGTCTAGAGCACTTTCTCACTAGGTGCATTTCACGGCCATGCGGGAACACGAGCTGGTCCCACGTGGCTCCACCAAGTAGCACCACAAAGGGAGCATCCCAGGAGCAGAGTTGAGGGAGGGATAAAGCTGAGCATCACCCTCTTTGTTTGTGGCCTGTTGGGGCAATGCATGTGCGTGGCCTTAGAAGGGCATGCAGGTTTTCTCTCACTCTGAGGGTTTTGGGCAGCTCTGAACAGCAGTTTCATCCTGGGTGGCAGTGGAGTCCTGGGGTGTGGTTCAGGGGTCCGGAGTCTGGAGGGCATGGGGGCCCAGGTTCTGGGAACAGAAGCCTGAAAAACCAAGCTATGGTGAGACTCTCTAAAGGGTGAATTGAGGATGGTGGTTAGGCGGTACATCAGGCGCCGGGTTTTGTGGCCAGGGGGCTGCCACAGGTGGGTGTTTCCTCAGGTTGGAATGCATGATTCTCCCTGTCTGAGTGTTCTGCACAGCTCCTAAAGGCACGGCTGTCCTTCTGGGTGGCAGTTGGTCTCTTGGGGTGTGTTTTTGGTATCCCTAATCTGGAAGGCGCAGGGGACAGGCCCCTGGGGATGGAAGCCTGAAAACCCAACTGAGCATTAGGTTGATGGTCTGGGGGCATGGCAGGCCTGATCTGCCAGCACCAGGGTGAGCACACCAGGGGACTGAGTAGACGGAAGGGTTGGGCATATGTGCACCTGGCTTGTAGATGGCTTTCTTGCGGGGTTCGGGTTGCACGACTCCAGACCCCATGCCAGGCCCAGGCGGTTGCCCTCTGGCTCCGAGTCACTGGCAGCAACTTTGCTGAGGGTTTTCCAGCCAATTCTCACAAGCTTTCTGTTCAAGTCGATATCAATTTGGCAGAGAGATCATGAGAAATGGTTGTTGTTGGGTGGCAATTCAGGCCACACTCGCACCTGCAGTCTAGAGCAATTTCTCACTAGGTGCTTATAGTGGACATCTTGGAAACATGGGCCAGGACCATGAGACTCCCTCGAGGGCCCCCACATGGAGGGTTTTCTGTGGACACAGTTGAGGCATGGGTTCTGACTGAGCATCAGGCTCCAGTTTGTGGATCAGCTGGGCGCTGAAGTTTGGGGTGGCCTTGGGGGGACATGAAGGTTTCCCCCGCTCTGAGGGTTTTGCGAGGCTCCAAAAGGTACAGTTTCCTCATGGGTGGCAGGCAGAGTCTTGGGGTGTGGCTCAGGGGTCTGCAATCTGGAGGGCTCATGGGCCAGGTCTCTGGGGACAGAAGCCTGAAAAGCTACTCAGCCTCCGTTTTTACAGCCCAGTGGTGAGTCAAGGGTGGGGATGGACTGTGAGGGCATGCAAGATTCGCCCCTTCTCCCTCTCCCACAGCTCCTAACGACCCGGTTTCCTCCTGGGGGCAGGTGTACTCCTGCAGTGTGGCTCTGGGGTCCCTGGTGTGGAGGATTCAGGCTACTGGCCACTGGAGATGGAAACCTGAAAACCCAACCTAGATTTAGGGCAAGGGCCTAGGGGCATCACAGATGTTATCTGCCAGTGCCAGGGCCCACACCTCAAAGGGAGCAGGAGTGGTTGGCATCATGTACACCTGCCTCACAGAGGGCTTTTTTGCAGGGCTTGGATTGCAAATATTGGGGCCCCAGGCCAGGCTCAGGCAGTGGACCTGATAGCCCATGCTGATAAATGCAAGTTCGCTGGATTTTTCTGGCTAAATCTGACTTTTTTCTGCCCAATTGGGTGGGCTGCTGTATGTGGGGGTGGTCTGAGGGAAGCATGCAGGTTTGTTCTGTTCTGAGGGTTCTGCATGGGTGTGGTTTCCTCCTGAGTGGCAGGCGAACTCCAGGGGTGTGGCCCTGTGGTCCCCAATTTGGAGGGATTGGGGGACAGGTCTCTGGGGACAGAAGCCTGAAAAGCCAATGTACGATTAGGGTTAGGGCCTAGTGCCATGGCAGGCCCAAACTGTCAGTGCTGAGGCGGGATCTCCCATGGGCTGAGTCAAAGATGGGGGTCAAGTGGTATGTCAATCTCTGGGTTTTGTTGCCATGTGGGCCATCAGAGGTGATGGCGGCCTCTAGAATGCATGTGGCCTTCTCCTGGTCTGAGGGTTCTGGGTAGCTCTGAAGGGCACCGAGGAGAACATAGATGGTAGGCGGATTCCTTGGTTGTGGCTCAGGGGTTCCCAATCTAGAGGGATTTTTGGCCATGTCTCTGGGCATGGAAGCCTGAAAACACAACCTAGGGTTTGGGTTAGGACTTAGGGGTATTCTGACCCTACCTCCTGGTGCTGAGGCTGGATCCCCAGGAGCTGAGTCAAACATGGGGGTCAGGAAGCACATCAGAATGAGTTTGTGACTGCAGGGACCATCGGAGTTGGGGGTATTCTCAGGCAGTCATGTGGGTTTGTTCCATTCTGAGGGTTTTGCTCTGCTTTGAATGGTACAGTTTCCTCCTGGGTGGCAGGTGGACATCTGGGGTGTGGCCCAGAGGACCCCAATCTGGAGGGACAGTGCCAGTGTGGTTTTACACCTGTGGAAGGTTTGGGGGCTGCTTTAGGATTCTGTGGAAAGCCCAACAGTGCCAGTTCATGCCACTGGAGGTGGTGGGTGAGCTGTGGTGTGAGAGAGCATGGTAGGGGTGGCAATGCTGCTTGCGACCACTGGAGGCTGTGGTGAGCTGCCATGGGAAACCCACCTGAAGAAGAGTCAGTGCTGCCTGCTGGCTCTGAGGGCAGTGGGGAGGTGCTGGGTGAGAGACCCTGAATCCTGAGGAACTACAGATTGTTTCTGCAGGACGGAGTGGTGAGCTGTATAGTTTCTGTTTCTCCAGGCTTAAGAGTGGTGGTAAGAAACACTGGAGCCAGGCCCCCACTCAGCATTGTGTCCAGTTTCCCCAGGTTTGCTGGTAGTCTGCTGTCAGGATGGCTCAGGAGGGTCCTCCCAACTGGGCTCTGGAGCCGGGGGAAACCAAACCTGACTCATGGTGCATTTGGAACTGAGGGGTTGAATGTTTGTTTGGAAGAGTATGTTTGTTTCTCCAAAAAGGACAAGGTCTTTGGTCGGCTTGAGAAGGAAGTGGATGACCACTTAAAAAATAAGCATATGTCTCTCCTTCTTCCAGGAATTGGAGCAGGTGTGAAGACTAGGTGGGAGACACCTGCTTATCCACACCTGACAACCCTTCTTCACTCTGGCTCCACAAGACCTGAACTTTGAAAATCAGCATCTGAGTCAGTCATGCAGCTTGTCCCAGGACGTCAGCATTCAGACAAAACAGCAGGCCGGTGGGGCACAATGTCACATCCATGCCAGGACAGGAGGTAAAACTTCTCTTTCACCCCAAACCTCCTGGGCTTTTCTCTTGTCTTTGGTGGAGTTCACAATTGGCACACTGGACCAGCTGTAAGCAATCTAGTGTGGGTGCTAGAGTTCCCTAGTTTCTCTGCAGGGAACATCTGGCAGGGATATCATTTTCTCTGTTTATTTTTGGATTACAAAGGTATTTGGACCATCTCTTTCCTAGGTAATCCCTTGGATTGGAAAGGGAAGATGAGATTGACTGGTGTGCGTTTTGAATATAGAAAGTATTCCTTCATCTAGCAGTGTTTATTCCACTGGGCCTAGGCTGTGGCCGGCATCTAGAGTGAGGTGGATGTTTGGGTCAGATAGAGAGTTGGATGATGGCTTCTCCTTTGTCCAAGGTGATGTATCCTAATGGATTGGTCTTTGCATCCAAAGAGTTCCAATGAGGGCTGAGGGAAAATTCAAACTGATTCCAAGGAGCCTTGGACAATTTAAAAGGGATGCTTGTCTGCCTACGTTCACTCAAACAGCAATATATGGTTGGGCATGCTCTATTTTCTGTGCAGTTGGTGGGTTCTGTGGGTGGTGAAGGAGAGTGTTTGGGAATTTCCCTGGATAAAGGCATTCTGGTGGCTTCAAGGGACTTGGCGTCAGGAACCCTGGGGTGAATTTCTGTGGCTGCTTGCCTGATGCTCAGTGAGTCAGGTTATCCCTCAGGTTTTACATTTCCTCCATAGGAAATGGCTGGCAGGGAATGTTCTGCTTAAAGTGGAACCCTCAGGAGCACCTGGGTTGCTCAGTGGGTTAAGCACCTCCCTTTGGATCAGGTCATGATCCTAGGTTCCTCTGATGGAACCCTGCCTTAATCTCTCTGCACAGCAGAGAGCCTGCTTCACGCTCTCTCTCTCTGCCTGCTTCTCTGCCTACTTCTGATCTCTCTCTGTCAAATAAATAAATAAAATCTTAAAAAAAAACACCCTAAAATGGAACACTCCTACACTGTTGGTGGGCATGTGGGTTGTTGCAGCCACTCTGGAAAATAAAATGGTGTGTCTTCCAAAACCTAAGAACAGAACAACACTAGGATCCAGCAATTGTCCTCCTAGGTATTTGCTTAAAGAGCACAAAAATGTACATTCTGTGTGGTACAAGCACCGTGATATTTAAAGCAGCATTATCAACGTTCGTAACATTATCAACCACAGCACATTATCAACCATAGTAAAACAATGGAGGGAGTCCAAATGTCCATTCACTGATGAGTGATTATATATATATATGTGTGTGTGTGTGTGTGTGTGTGTGTGTGTGTATTCATTCACCCACATCATCTTCTTATTTCTTTCTTTATTTATTTTTAGAATAACAGTATTTATTGTTTTTGCACCACACCCATTGCTCCATGCAATCCGTGCCCTCTCCAATACCACCACCTGGTTCCCCCAAACTCCCACGCCCGCCCCTTCAAAACCCTCAGATTGTTTTTCAGAGTCCATAGTCTCTCATGGTTCACCTCCCCTTCCAATTTCCCCCAACTTCCTTCTCCTCTCTAACTCTCCTTGTCCTCCATGCTATTTGTTATGATCCACAAATAAGTGAAACCATAAGATAATTGACTCTCACTGCCTGACTTACTTCATTCAGCATAATCTCTTCTCATCCCGTCCATGCTGCTACAAAAGTTGGGTATTTATCCTTTCTGATGGAGGCATAATACTGCATAGTGTATATGGACAACATCTTCTTTATCCATTCGTCCGTTGAAGGGCATCTTGGTTCTTTTCACAGTTAGGCGACCATGGCCATTGCTGCTATAAACATTGTCTCCCACATCTTCTTAATGGAATAAGAGCCAGGTTCAAAAAGGAGGAAATTTTATCATCTGTAAGGATGTGGATGGATCTACAGTGGATTTAGCTAAGTAAAATCAGTAAGAAAAGACCAATAGCCTGTAACTTGGATTCTGTAGATTTTCAGAATGAAAACAGATGAACATAGTGAGGGGAGAAGGCCAATGAAGAAACACACCCAAACTTAGAGCACAAACTGATCGTTGCTAGAGGACAGGGGTGTGGGTGGAAGGGTTAAATGGGTGTCAACTATTAGGGAGAGTACTTGCTGTGATGAGCTCTGGGTGTTCTATGCAGGTGGGGAATCACAAAATCCTACCCTCGAAGCAAAGGAATGAACACTGCATGGAAACAAATTGGAATGGAAGTCAAGGAAGGAAAGAAGAACACCATATTCTACTTCATGAGGAGTGAGGTAAAAATGGAGGGATTTTTGCTCTACTGTTCTGTCAATGATCACTTTCCAACACACTGTTGTATGATACACTAGTTTCTGTTTGCATAAGGAGCCCTCAAAAAACTTCCAGGAAGATTCAGAAGTCAGAGCATGTTCATGTTCCATAGATATGTTCCTTCCAGTCTGCCCAGGTACAAAGGTAATTGGAGAAAAATATGGCAGAAGAGGAAAGGAGGTATTAAGCCTTCAGGAGGTAGCTTTCGCCTTTCTCATAAATGCCTGGGACAGTGTAAATTGAGAAGGAGGAGGGGGGATCCCAGAGCTTTGCTGCAGACAGGGGAGTTCCAGGTCTGCCTAGAGCTGACAGGGGTCTTTGAGGAGAGCTGAGCTAGTGGCATGGTGGGCCCGAACTGTTGGTGCTGAGGTGAGTTCCCGAAGGAGCTGAGTTGATGATGGGGGTCGGGTGGTGCATCAGGCTCTGTGTTTATAGCAAGGGGGCTGCAGAACATGCAGGGGTCCTGATGGGGGCATGCAGGTTTCTCTGACTCTGAGGGTTCTGCATAGATCCAAAAGAACTAGTTTCCTGATGGGTGGAAGGTGAACTCCTACAGTGTGGTTCCAAGGTTCCCAATCTAGAGGGCTTTGGGGACAGGCCTCTGGGGAAAGATGCCTGAAAATGCAACCAAGAGTTAGGATCATGGCCTTGGGGCATGGAAGGCCTGATTACCTGACACTGAGGTGGGATACCCTCGGGATTGAATTGAGGCTATGTGTCCTGCAATGTAGAATAGTCAGGGTTTCTGGCCAGAGGGTTGGCTGATGGTGGGTGTGGCTTAAGAGGGGCATGCTGGTTTCTCCCCCTCTGAGGGAACTGTGGAGCTCCAAATGACATGGCTTCCCCCTGCATGGCGGTCAGGTTTCTGGCTTGTTACAGAGGGGTCCTGAATCTGGGGAGTATGGGGACCAGGCTTCTTGGGGGGAGCATGAATGCAGGAAGCCTGAATTCAGAAACTAGAGTTATGCTAAGGTCCTAGGGGCATGGCATGCTCAATCTGCTGTTGCTGAGATGGGCTCCCTGGTGGGATGACTTCAGGGTGGGTATCAGGGGGCATGTCAGACTCCAACTTTGTGCCCTGGGAGTGAACTCAGGGTTGCATGGAGTTTTCTCCCATCCTGAGGGTTCTGCAGAGCTCCAAATGGCATGGTTTCCTCCTGTGTGGCGGACGCAATCCTGGGGTGTCACTGAGGCATCCTTCATCTATACAGGCATGAATCTCAGAAGGGGCCAATCTGGTGGGCTTGGGGGACAGGCATCTGAACATGAAAGCCTGTACACACTACCTAGGTGTTAGGGTTAAGCCCTAGGGTTAGGGTTAGGGTTAAGGGCTAAGGACATGGCAGGCCCGAAGTGCTGGTGCTGATGTGGGCTCCTCTAAGGGCTGAGTTGAGGGCATAGATATGGTATCACAACAGAATCCGGTTTTATGGCCATGGGGGTGACTCATGGTAGGGATGGCGTTAGGGGGGCTTACAGGTTTCTCCTGGTCTCAGGGTTCGGTGCAGCTCCAAACCACAAGATTTCCTCCCGTGTGGCAGGTGGAGCCCTGTGGTGTCGCTCAGTAGTCCTTAATCTAGGGGACTTGGGGATGGAAGCCTGAAAACCCAAACAGGGGTAATAGTAAGGGCCTAGGGACATGGTGACCCAATCTGTTAATGTTGAGGTGGGGTCCCCTCAGGGCTGAGTTGAGGGCGTGTGTCCAGCAGCTCAGCAGAATCCGATTTTACGACCGGGGGGCCACAAATGGTGGGAGTGTCTTTATAGGGGCAGGTTTCTCCCCCTCTGATGATTCAGCACAACTCCAAATGGCATAGGTTTCTTCTGTATGGCGAGTGGAGTCCTAGGGTGTATGTCAAGGTTCCTTAATCCAGGGGGTTTGTTGCTTGGAATCTCAGAATGGAAGCCTGAAAACCCAAACTAGGGTTAGGGTTATGGCCTAGGGGCATGACAGGTCTGATCTGCCAGTGCTGAGGCGGGCTCCATGGAGGGCTGAGTTGCGGGACGGTAATAGGTGGCTCGTGTGAATCTGGGTTTTTGTTCAGGAGGGGATCAGATGCCGAGGCTTGCCTTAGGGGACATGAAGTTATTCCCTGCTCTGAGGTCTGACTAGCTACAAATGGCACCATAACAACATAGCCAGCTGGCAGACTGCCAGAGTGAGTCTCAGGCGTCTCCAATCTGGCCAGTTTGTGGGCTAGACCTAAGGTTATGGAAGCCAGTACACACAACCTAGGGTTAGGGTTAAGGACTAGTGGCATGGAAGCTCCGATATGCTGGTATTGATGTGGGCTCCCTCAGGGCTGAGTGAACATGCATCTGGCTTGTGGAAGAATCCAGCATTATATCCGGGGTGCTGCAGATGATGAGAGTTTGTGTAGGTGCTCATGCATCTTTCTTTCTGGAGGGCAGGCAGAGTCACCTGGTGTGGATGTTGAATCAATCCCCTGTCTGGAGGTTTAGAGTTAGGGATATAGGTTAGGGATAGGGTTAGGGTTAGGGGTTAGGGTTAGTGTTATGTCTTAGGGACAAGGGTTAGGGTTATGTCTTGGGAAAAAATGTTAGGTTTAGAGTCAGAGTTAGGGATAGGGTGGGGTTAGGGTTTAAGACTAGGGTTAGAGTTAGGGATTAGGGTTACAGTTAGGCTTATGGTTAGGACTATGTCTTAGGCACAAGGCATGTCGGACCTGGAAACACAGATATAGGCTCACACAAGCACTGAGTTGAGGACGGGATGCAGGAGGCTCCCAGGCCATGGTTTTTTTGCTTGTAGGGGCAAAGATGGCAGAAATGGCCTCAGGGGAGTATGCCGAGTTCCAGGGCTCTGAGGGTGTTAGAGAGCACAAAATGAAATGGTCTCCTCCTGACTAAGAGTCTGAGGAAGGCCATCATTCTGATGCTCCCATCCATGGGAGGGATTGGGTTTTTGACCTCTGGGGTCCAGAGCCTGAACACCGAAGTAGGGTTAGGGTTTGGTCCTTGGAGAATGGCAGGCCTGATATGCCAGTGCAGACCTAGGATCTCCAGATGGCTGAGTTGAGGGCATTGCTCTGGTGGCCCATCAGGCTCCAGGATTGTGGTGTGTGGGTCCTTGTAAGCTGTGGGTGTCTTTAGGAGGCATGGAAGTTTCTCTAGCCAGGAGGGTTTTGCACAGGGCCATGGGGTCCAGTTTCCTCATGGGTGGCATCCAGAGTCCTGTGTTGGGAATATGGGGTCCCTAGTTTCAAAGTCTAGGGAGCCAGGCCTCTGGGGATGGAAGCTTGAACACCCAAACTAGGGTTAGGGTTAGGAGGTAGGGGCAGGGCAGCACCTATATGCCCACACTGTGGTGACCCACCCAGAAGCCTTAGTTGAGGGTTAGGATCAACCCGTTAGACCTGATGCGCCTAAAGTGAGTTAGCCAAGGGCCGCCAATTCTCACAAGCATTTTGCCCATATTGTTATCTATTTGAGCAGAATGCTCATCAGAATAGGCCTGCGTTGGGCAGCCCTGTGGATGCTATGTCCTCCATGCTGAGGGCCCTTTCTCGGCACCGGAAGCAAGTTCGCCAGGCTTTTACCAGCCAAATCAATACTGATTTGCTCAGAACGATCGTGAGAATTGGCCAGCATTGGGCAGCCCTGGGGACCACCCTGTCACCCGTGGCTGAGGGCCCTTTCTTGCTTAGGGAATGTCCCGGCCGCCCGGAATATGCGTCAAGATGATGCGGAACACCCGGGGGCCCTGGTGAAGGGGAGCTTTCCAGGAGCAGAGTTGAGGGGTGGGTGGTAGCCGTTCATCTTCCTCCAACTTTTGGGGAGGCTGGGGAGCCCAGGGATGGGTCTGGCCTCTGTGGGGGAATGAATGAGAATGTATCTCTTGTTTGAAGGCTTCCCTAACCCTAACCTTAATCCTAACCCTAACTTTTATGGTTCCTCTGTGAGCTGAGGAAAATACCTTGTCCTGGAAGGGGGCTACAGGTCCCCAATCAAGAAATCCACATCTCTCTTTGCAACCTGAACTGCCCTTCCCTCAGTATTCCTCAGGGAATATCTTCTCACCTCATGAGCTGACAGCTCTGAACTTAAAAAGGAATATTGTTTTATTTTTTTCAATGCCTTAGTTCATTTATGGCATGTCTTTCAAAACTGCCAGTGGGGAGGCACCTGGGTGGCTCAGTGGGTTGAAGCCATGGTCCTGGGATCAAGCCCTGCATCGGGCTCCAGGCTCAGTGTGGAGCCTGCTTCCTCCTCTCTCTCTCTTCCTGCCTGTCTGCCTACTTGTGATTTCTGTCTGCCAAATAAATAAATAAAATCTTTAAAAAAAAAAAACTGCCAGTGGGTTTTTAGCAGTCCTGGAGGTCTGCCTGCTCATGGAGGGGATGACCTGGGAGAGGCAGCCTTCCTTCCCATCTCCCTCAGCATGTCTTCCAGTTATGTGCATGGAAGCAAGCCCATCCATAGGCACTTACCATCCAAACAGGTCTAGGTAATGACCACTGAATTAGAGATCCAGGATGCATAACAAACCTGCTCTGAAATTTGTCTCATACTGTATGACAATCTCAAATGAAAACAGAAGCAATAATAGCTTTCTGGACAGTGAAGTGACATCTGTCTCTACTTACACTCTTGAAAGCATAGGTCCTCACCCTGTTACAGTTAACAGGAAAAGTATAAGAATTCAGTGAAATTTGTATTCCAAGCATAGTGTGAATAATTATTGTACAGTTATACTCTCACAAGTATGTCTTATGAACATTGCACAGCAAAATATTTTTCAAATAGTTTACTGAAAGAAAAACGCTTTTATTGTTTATTTTAATTCAGGTAGAGTTAACATACAGTGGTATATTAGTTTCAGGTGTACAATGTAGTGATTCAGTGATTCTATGTATACTCAGCTGTCATCAAGAAAAGTGTACTCTTAGTCCCCGTCATCCATTTCACTCATCCCTCCATGCACTTCCTCTATGGTAACCACAGATTCGGCATTTTGCTTTGTATCTTCTTTCTCCTTTATTTATGTATGTTCGTTTCTTAAATTCCATGTAAGAGTGACATCACAAGGCATTTGTCTTTCTCCGACTGATGCATTTCACTTAGGACAGTACACTCTAGTCCATCCATGGGTCTGCAAATGGCAAGATTTCATTTTTTTATGGATGAGTAATTTCCCACTGTGTGTGTGTGTGTGTGTGTGTGTACATGTATCATCTCATTTATCAATTTATCAAGAGATACTTGGATTGCCTCCATATTGTAATACTGTAAATAATGTTGCAAAAAACATAGGGGCACATGTATCCTTTTGAGTTATTGTTCTCATGTTCATTGGGTAAACACACGGTAGTGTGATTGCTGGATCATAATGTAGTTCTATATTTAACGCTTTGAGGTACTGTCGTACTCTTTTCTACAGTGGGTTCAGCAGCTTGCATCCCCAACAGTGCAAGAGGGTCGCCTTTTATCCACATCCTCCCAACATCTGTTTTCTTGTTCTGGTGCTGTTAGCCATTATGATAGTGTGAGTTAATATCTCATGGAGATATTTTATTTGGATTTTCCTGTTGATGGTTGATGGTGAACATCTTTCCTAGTTGGTTTTCTGGGGGAGGGGCCTGCCACGTGGGTTTTCAGTCAATGGTGTTCCCTGAGTTAAGTCCTCCAGTCCCCCTCAAGGGGGTGGGCTCTGAGGAAACCGTTTTTTTTTTTTTTTTTCAGACTTTTGTTCTCTGGAGGTTTTTATGTTTGTTCACTTTTTTTTTCCCTCTTGCCTTGACCACTTTTGATGGTTTTTGTAGTTTTAGAGGAAAACAGACTGCACCCTGACCTCCCTCTCAGAGAGAAACCTCAGTCTGGCTGCAGAGCCCAGATGAGGGCCCCATTGGCCGCCTGCAGAGCAGGTTTTGAGTCACGGTCCCTGGAGACGCAGGATCTTCTGCTTGTACCACAAACCATGGCAGTGGTGGCTGTCTGGACAGCTCCAGACCTCCAGAGACGTTCCAAGCAGCGATCACACACTGAGATTTTCCCACTGGCCAGGGCTGGGAGTGCCTGGTTTTCTGGGTCTAAGAGCGCCAGGCTTGCGCAGGACTCTCTCAGGAGGGCTGTGGGTCCTGCACATGTCTCAGGCTCTGAGAAGGGGCACAGGTCCGAGAGCACCAGCCTGGCCCTTCGCGCACCTCTCTCACAGGAGAGTTTGGGGCACACGTCTTAGGCTCTGAAACAATGGCGCGGGTCAAAGAGCGCCAGCTGGGCTTTTGTGTACATCTCTCAGGGGAGGATGTGTGGTGCGTGCATCTCAGAGTCTGTAGCAGGGCTCGAGCATTCTGTCCTATGATGTGACTCCTGGCCCCTCACAGGAGCCAGACCCCAGGCAATCAGGCGTGCTGGCGGCTCAGGGGCAAAGACCTGGTTTCTCAACCGCACTCCAACTGGCTCAGTGCCAGGGGAGGCTGTCCTGGGACCGGGGACTTAAGCCCCTGTCCCTCGCCGCCCCAATTCCTACAGTTCCCCCCCTCCCATGATACTTTGTGCTTTTGGAGTGCTTTCTACCGATCTCCAAGTTAATGCTGGTCCCCAGACTCAGGGCACTCTCGCTCATATTGGGGGTATTACTTTTGAACCAGTCGCCTCTGGTGGCTCCTCCCCTTTTTGTTTATCTTCCAATATCAGTCTGCCTTTCCCACTGCAATTTACCTGCCCACCAGCGTCTTCTGCCATTATAGAGATCCAGACGTGTATAATTCTGACCTCAGGCTGATTTCATGGGTGATCGTAGTTCTTTGGTTGGTAATAGCTCACTTTAGGGTACAGTTTGAAAAGTCGCCTCGTCCTACTTGCCTGCCATCTTGTCCCGTCCCCCCAATGTTGAGCTGTTTTATCCACATCCTCCTTATCCATTCGTCCGTTGACGTTCATCTTGGTTCTTTCCACAGTTTGACGACCGAGGGCATTGCTGCTATAAACATTGGGGTACAGATGGCCCTTCTTTTCACTCCACCTGTATCATTCAGGTCAATACCCAGGAGTGAAATTGCAGGGTCATAGGGAAGTTCTGTTTTTAATTTCTTGAGGATTCTCCAACACTGTTCTCCAGAGAGGCTGTACCAACTTGCATTCCCACCAACAGTATAAGAGGGTTCCCCTTTCTCCACATCCTCTCCAACACATGTTGTTTCCTGTCTTGCTAATTTTGGTCATTCTAACTGGTAGAAGGTGATATCTAAATGTGGTTTTAAATTGAATCTCCCTGATGGCTAGTGACGATTAACAATTTTTCATGTGTCTGATAGCGATGTGTATGTCCTGATTAGAAAAGTGTCTTGTCATATCTTCTGATTTTTTTTTGATATGATTGTCTGTTTTGTGATATGTTTGTCTGTTTTGATATAATTGTCTGTGTTCTGTTTGTTGAGTTTGAGGAGTTCTTTATAGATACTGGATACCAACCTTTTGTCTGTACTGTCATTTGCAAATATCTTCTCCCATTCCGTGGGTTGCCTCTTTGTTTTCTTAAATGTTTCCTTTGATGTGCAGAAGCTTTTGATTTTGATGAAGTCAGAAAAGTTCATTTTCACTTTTTTTCCTTTGTCTTTGTAGACATTTCTTGAAAAAAGTTGCTGTGGCTGATATCAAAGAGATTACTGGCTATGTTCTCCTCTAGGGTTCTGATGGATTCCTGTCTCATGTTTGAGGTCTTTTATCCATTTGGAGTTTATCTTTGTGAACGGTGTAAGAGAATGGTCAATTTTCATTTTTCTACATAGAGCTTCCCAGTTTACCCAGCACCATTTATTGAAGAGACTGACTTTTTCCCACTGTATTTGTTTTCCTGTTTTGTCAAAGATTATTTGCCCATAGAGTTGAGGGTCCATATCTGGGCTCTCTACTCTGTTCCACTGGTCTCTGTGTATTTTTTTATGCCAATACCATGCTATCTTGATGATCTCAGCTTTGTAGTAAATCTCTAATTTCCCAATCTGTTTTTCATTGTTAGTGTATAAGAAAGCCACTGATTTCTGTACACTAACTTTGTAACCTGCCACGTTGCTGAATTGCTGTATGAGTTCTAGTAGTTTGGGGGTGGAGTCTTTTGGGTTTTCCTATAAAAAATCATGTCATCTGCGAAGAGTGTTTGACTTCTTCATTGCTAATTTGGACACCTTTTATTTCTCTTGGTTGTCTGATTGCTGTTGCTAGGGCTTCTAATACTTAGGTGAACAAGTGTGGTGAGAGTAGGCATATTGTCATTTTCCTGATCTCAACTGAAAGGCAGTAAGCTTTTTTTTTTTAATTTCTTTTTTTATTAATTAATTTATTTCCAGCATAACAGTATTCATTATTTTGCACCACACCCAGTGATCCATGGAATCATTGCCCTCTATAATACCCACTACCTGGTACCCCAACCTCCCACACCCCCACAACTTCAAACCCCTCAGATTGTTTTTTAGAGTCCATACTCTCTCATAGTTCACTTACCTTTACAATTTACCCCAACTCTCTTCTCCTATCTATTTCCCCATGCCTTCCATACTATTTGTTATGATACAGAAATAAGTGAAATCATATGATGATTGACTCTCTGGTTGACTCATTTCATTTAGCATAATCTCTTCCAATCCCGTCCATGTTGCTCCAAAAGTTGGGTATTCATACTTTCTGATGGAGGCATAATACTCCATAGTGTATGTGGACCACATCTTCCAAATCCATTCGTCCATGGAAGGTCATCTTGGTTCTTTCCACATTTTGGCGACCGTGGCCATTGCTACTATAAACATTGGGATACAGATGGCCCTTCTTTTCACTCCACCTGTATCTTTCGGGTCCATACCCAGGCGTGCAATTGCAGGGTCATAGGGAAGTTCTGTTTTTAATTTACTGAGAATTCTCCAACACTGTTCTCCAGAGAGGCTGTACCAACTTGCATTCCCACCAACAGTATAAGAGGGTTCCCCTTTCTCCACATCCTCTCCAACACATGTTGTTTCCTGTCTGGCTAATTTTAGTCATTCTAACTGGTGTAAGGTGATATCTAAATGTGGTTTTAATTTCAATCTCTCTGATGGCTAGTTACGATTAACAATTTTTCATGTGTCTGATAGCGATGTGTATGTCTTGATTGGAGAAGTGTCTTGTCATATCTTCTGAATTCTTTTGATATGATTGTCTGTTTTGTGATATGATTGTCTGTTTTGATATAATTGTCTGTTTTGTGTGTGTTGAGTTTGAGGAGTTCTTTATAGATCCTGGATATCAACATTTTGTCTCTACTGTCATTTGCAAATATCTCCTCTCATTCCGTGGGTTGCCTCTTTGTTTTCTTAAATGTTTCCTTTGCTGTGCAGAAGCTTTTGATTTTTATGAAGACCCAAATGTTCATTTTCACTTTTTTTCCTTTGTCTTTGGAGACATTTCTTGAAAAAAGTTGCTGTGGCTGATATCAAAGAGATTACTGACTATGTTCTCCTCTAGGGTTCTGATGGATTCCTGTCTTATGTTGAGGTCTTTTATCCATTTGGAGTTTATATTTGTGTACGGTGTAAGAGAATGGTCGTGTTTCATTTTTCTACATAGAGCTTTCCAGTTTACCCAGCACCATTTATTAAAGAGACTGACTTTTTCCCACTGTATATGTTTTCCTGTTTTGTCAAAGATTAATTGCCCATAGAGATGAGGGTCCATATCTGCACTCTCTACTCTGTTCCACTGGTCTATGTGTCTTTTTTTATGCCAATACCATGCTATCTTGATGATCTCAGCTTTGTAGTAAACCTCTAATTTCCCACTCTGTATTTTCATTGTTAGTGTATAAGAAAGCCACTCATTTCTGTACATTGACTTTGTATCCTGCCACGTTGCTGAAGTGCTGTTGAGTTCTAGTTTTTTGGGGGTGGAGTCTTTTGGGTTTCCCCTATAAAGAATCATGTCATCTGCGAAGGATATTTGACTTCTTCATTGCTAATTTGGACACCTTTTATTTCTCTTGGTTGTCTGATTGCTGTTGCTAGGACTTCTAACTTAGGTGAACAAGTGTGGTGAGAGTAGGCATACTTGTCATGTTCCTGATCTCAACTGGAAGGCAGTAAGCTTTTTTTTTTTAATTCTTTTTTTATTAATTAATTTATTTCCAGCATAACAGTATTCATTATTTTATCACCACACCCAGTGCTCCATGCAATCTGTGCACTCTATAATACCCACTACCTGGTACCCAAACCTCCCACACCCCCGCAACTTCAAACCCCCTCAGATTGCTTTTCAGAGTCCATACTCTCTCATAGTTCACTTACCTTCCAATTTACCCCAACTCCCTTCTCCTATCTGTCTCCCCATGCCTTCCATACTAATTGCTATAATACAGAAATAAGTGAAATCATATGATCATTGACTCTCTGCTTGACTCATTTCATTTAGCATAATCTCTTCCAATCCCGTCCATGTTGCTCCAAAAGTTGTGTATTCATCCTTTCTGATCGAGGCATAATACTCCATAGTGTACATGGACCACATCTTCCTGATCCATTCGTCCGTTCAAGGGCATCTTGTTTCTTTCCACATTTTGGCGATCATGGCCATTGCTTCTATAAACATTGGGATACAGATGGCCCTTCTTTTAACTCCACCTGTACCTTTCGGATCAATACCCAGGAGTGGAATTGCAGGGTCATAGTGAAGTTCTGTTTTTAATTTCTTGAGGATTCTCCAACAATGTTCTCCAGAGAGGCTGCACCAACTTGCATCCCCACCAACAGTGGAAGAGGGTTCCCCTTTCTCCACATCCTCTCCAACACATTTTGTTTCCTAATTGCTAATTTTGGTCATTCTAACTGGTGTAAGGTGATATCTAAATATGTTTTTAATTTCAATCTCCCTGATGGTTATTGATGATGAACATTTATCCTTTTTGGTGAGTTATTTGCCTGGTTTTGGGATGAGCATAATGCTGGCTTCATAAAAAGTATATGGAAGTTTTCCTTCTGCTTGAATTTTTGTAAAGAGCTTCAGGAGAAGAGGTGTTACTTCTTCTCTGAAGGTTTGGTAGAATTGCCCAGAAAATTCGTCAGATCCTGGGCTTTTTTGTTCAGGTGGGAGATTTTTTTTTTCCTTTTTAATTTTTTTTATTTTTTATAAACATATATTTTTATCCCTGAGGGTACAGGTATGTGAATCACCAGGTTTACACACTTCACAGAACTCCCCATAGCACATAACCTCCCCAATGTCCATAACCCAAACCCTCTTCACCCAACCCCCCTCCCCACAGCAACCCTCAGTTTGTTTCATGAGATTAAGAGTCACTTATGGTTTGTCTCCCTCCCAATCCCATCTTCTTTCATTTATTCTTCTCCTACCCCTTAACCTCTCCTGCCCATTGCATCCCCACCTCCTCATATCAGGAAGATAATATGGTAGTTTTCTTTCTCTGCTTGACTTATTTTGATAGGCATGATACCCTCTAGTCCCATTTACAGTTGCACCCAAAATCATAAGATACCTTATCATAAGGAATAAACCTAAGCAAAGAGGCAAAGAATCTATATTCAGAAAACTATAAAGTACTCATGGAAGAAATTGAGGAAGACACAAAGAAATGGAAAAATGTTCCATACTCCTGGATTGGAAGAATAAATATTGTGAAAATATCTGTGCTACCTAAAGCAATCTACACATTTAATGCATTTCCTATCAATGTACCATCCATCTTTTTCAAAGAAATGGAACAAATAATCCTAAAATTTACATGGAACCAGAAAAGACCTCGAATAGTCAAAGGAATATTGAAAAAGAAAGCCAAAGTTGGTGGCATCACAATTCCGGACTTCAAGCTCTATTACAAAGCTGTCATCATCAAGACAGCATGGTACTGGCACAAAACAGACACATAGATTAATGGAACAGAACAGTGAACCCAGAACTAGACCCTCAACTCTATGGTCAACTAATCTTCGACAAAGCAGGAAAGAATGTCCAATGGAAAAAAGTCTCTTCAATAAATGGTGTTGGGAAAATTGGACAGACACATGCAGAAAAAGGAAATTGGACCATTTCCTTACACCACACACAAAAATAGACTCAAAATGGATGAAGGACCTCGATGTGAGAAAGGAATCCATCAAAATCCTTGAGGAGAACACAGGCAACAACCTCTTCGACCTCAGCGGCAGCAACATCTTCCTAGGAACATCGCCAAAGGCAAGGGAAGCAAGGGCAAAAATGAACTATTGGGATTTCATCAAGATCAAAAGCTTTTGCACAGCAAAGGAAACAGTTAACAAAACCAAAAGACAACTGACAGAATGGGAGAAGATATTTAGAAATGACATATCGGATAAAGGGCTAGTGTCCAAATCTCTAAAGAGCTTAGCAAACTCAACACCCAAAGAACAAATAATCCAATCAACAAATGAGCAGAGAACATGAACAGACATTTCTGCAAAGAAGACATCCAGATGGCCAACAGACACATTAAACAGTGCTCCATAAGTGACTCTTGATTATTGATAGATACGTTTTTATTGCTTCGAGTTACCTTTGAAGTCTTTCTTTCTGTATATTGTCTCTATATTTCTCTTCCATGCTATTCTTAGGATTTCTACTCTTTTATAAAACCCCCCTTATTATTTACTTCAGTGTCGGCCTGGAGGTAGCATAATCTTTTAAGTCTTGCCGGTCTTGGAAACTCTTTATATCTCCATCCATTCTGAATGTCAGTCTTGATGGATAAAGTATTCTTGGCTGCATGTTCTTCTCATTTAGTGCCCTAAATATATCTTGCCAGCCTTTTCTGGCTTTCCAGGCTTCTGTGGACAGGTCTGATGTTATATTGATGGGCTTTCCTATGTAAGTAAGGAGCCTCTTTGCCCTAGCAGCTTTCAGGAGATTATACCTACAATTATAATTCCTCAATTTGACTATCATGTGTCGTGTTTTTTTTTTTTTTTTTTTGGAATGTATAACCTTGGGTGGAGACCATTTAGCCTCTAGTACATGAATTCTGGTTCCATTCGCGAGATTGGGGAAATTTTCTTGAAGGACTTGTTCCACTATATCTTCTAGATCTTTCTTTCTTCTCCCCTTCAGGGATTCCAGCAATCCCGAGGTTGGAACGTTTCATGGCATCATTTATTTCCCTGATTCTGTTTTCGTGAATTCTAAGCTGTTTGTTCCAGGCTTCCTCCTGATCCTTTCTCTCTATCTGTTTGTCCTCCAGATCACTAATTCTATCTTCTGTAGCAGTTACCCTGGCTTTGAGAGAGTTTAGATTAGATTGGAACTCATTGAGAGCATTGTGGACCTCCTCCCTGGTAGCTTTAAGTTCCGACCTAACATTGTGAACATCATGTCTCATCGCTTTCAGCTTGGCCCTAATCAATTATGTTTGGTCATCCATGCCTTTCTCCAATCTAGCTATTTCCTGGATAATTGTTAACCTGAATTCTCATTCCTACATATTGTCTATGTTGATAGCCATTAGCTCTAGTGAAGAAGGTCCATCCCCTGTATTTTTCTTCTGTTGGGCATTCCTCCTCCTAGTCATTTTGATGAGAGATGACTGAACAGATGTAGCTGGATGTATCAACCATGGTGCAGTCAAGGTGCACCCTGGAACACGTCTGAACAATCAGGATTCCCCACCCAAATGAGAGACAAAAGAAAAGAAAAAGGAAGGGAAAAACAAAAAAAGAGATAGAGAGAGATACAGGAAAGAGAGGAAATATGAAAGAAAAAGTTCAGCCCAAATGGGCCCCAAGGTAAGATTTATGAAGTAGACAAACAAAAAGTCTGATAAATGTATATGACAAGAGAAAAGAATATATATACAAAAAAAGGAAGAACCTAGTCAAAAAGAACCCCACGTGTAAGATTTATATACTATCAGGACAAACACGAAAACACAGAAACACTGGTGGAAGATAAAGATTGGAGAGTGGTTATTCATTCACACAATTCTCAGTGTGTGCGAGGAAGGTTGTTTTAATTCTTCCTGGATGTATCTTGATATCTTTGTTAAAGGACTCAACTTTCCTAAGATAAAGGGGTATTAAAGATTAGTTACCTATAGGGGTAGTATTGATTGGGGAAAGGGGACTACTTTGAAGTTTAACTCTATATGAAAAATAGAAGATAAAAATAAAGGAAAAAACTAAACTAAACTAAAATATAAAAAAAGTAGGAATAAAAAATAGAAATGCAAAATGAAAACATAGGTGTATGTATCAAAAAGTTCAGGTTAGACAGTTTTTATGGAATTTGATGTACTGAACAGCTCGCTGCGATGGTAAATAGGTTAATAAAATTATATATATATATATATATATATATATATATATATATATATATATATATATATATATGTATAAATGAACCACAATAGTGGGAATGAATGAAAAAGAAAACTTTTCCTATGAAGTAGTGGTTGTACTCTTGTAGTCCTTTTTTTATTTTTTTTTCTCTTTTTTTTTTTTTCTTTCTTGGTATGTTTTCTGGGGGAGGGGCCTGCCACGTGGGTTGACAGTCAGTGATGTTCCCTAAGTTAAGTTCTCGCGCCCCCCTCAAGGTGGTGGGCTCTAAGGAAACTGTTTTTTTTTTTTTTTTCATACTTTTGTTCTCTGGAGGTTTTTATGTTTATTCACTTTTTTTCTCACTTTGACTGCTTTTGATGGTTTTTGTAGTTTTAGAGGAAAACAAACCACACCCTGATCTCCCTCTAAGAGAGAAGCCTCAGTCTGGCTGCAGAGTCTAAATAAGTTCCCCCATGGGCCACTGGCAGAGCAGGTTTCAAGTCGCTGTCCCTGGGGTACCTAAAGCCAAGAAAGTGGCGGCTGTCTGGGCAGCTCCAGACCGCCAGAGAGTTTCCAAGCAGCAATCACACACTGAGATATTCCTGCTGGCCTGAGCTGGGAGTGCCTGGTCTTTCTGGGTCTAAGAGCACCGGGCTTGCATGAACCAATTTCAGGGGAGGCTGAGGTTCACGGGCAGGTCTCAGGCTCTGAGAACAAGGTGCAGATCCAAGAGCACCAGTTTGGGCCTTCATGCACCTCTCTCAGGGGAGAGTTTGGTGCCGGCTCTGAAACAATGGCGCATATGAAAGGGCACTGGCTGGGCGTTTATACCTCTCTCAGGGAATATGTCAGGCTCTATAGCAGGGCTCACACATTCTGCCATCCAGCATGGCTCCCATCCCCTCAAGGGAGCCAGAACTGATGCATTCTCAGGTGCGCTGGTGGATTAGGGACCAACACCTGGTTTCTTGGCTGCACTCTCTCTGGCTCAGCACCAGGGGAGGCTGTCCTGGGACCATGGACTTAAGCGCCTGTCCCTACCCATCCCAATTCCCACAATTCCTCTCCCCCCCCCGGAGATTCTTAGCTCTTTTGGAGTGCTTTCCACCAGTCTCCAAGTTAATGCTGGTCCCCAGATGCAGGGCAATCTCGCTCCTATTGGGGTATTACTTTCCAACTGGTCGCCTCTGGTGGCTCCCTCCCCCTTTTGTTTATCTTCTGATATCAGTCCCCCATTCCCACTCAGCGTTAACTGCCCACTGGTGCCTTCTTCCCCTGTAGAGATCCAGACGTGTATAATACTCATCTCAGGCTAATTTCATGGGTGATTGGAGTTCTTTGGTAGGTAATCAGCTCACTTTGGGGTACAGGTTGAAAAGCCATCTCCTCCTACTTCCCCACCATCTTGTCGACCTCTCTCTGCTTCAATTTTTTGAAACAGTTTCAGGAGAATAGGTGTTATTTCTTCTTTGAATGTTTCATAGAATTCCCAAATGAATCCATCAGGGCCTGGGTTCTTGTTTTTTGGGAGGTTTTTGATCACCGCTTCAACCTCATTACTAGATATTGGTCTTCAGGTTGTCAGTTTCTTCCTGGTTCAATTTTGGGAGTTTATAGTTTTCCAGGAATGCATCCATTTCATCTAGGTTGCTTAGCTTATTGGCATATAACTGTTGATAACTTCTGATAGTTGTTTCTATTTCCTTGGTGTTCATTGTGATCTCTCCCTTTTCATTCATAATTTTATGAATTTGAGCTTTCTCTCTTTTGTTTTGGATTAGTGTGGCCAGTGGTTTATCGATCTTATTGATTCTTTCAAAAAACCAGCTTCTAGTTTCACTGATATGTTCTACTGTATCTCTGGTTTCTACCTCATTGATCTCAGCTCTAATCTTGATTATTTCCCTTCTTGTGTGTGGAGTTGGTTTGTTTTGTTGTTGATTCTCCAGTTCTTTAAGGTGTAAAGACAGCTGCTGTGTTCTGGATTTTTCAGTTTTGTTTTTTGTTTGTTTGTTTATTTGAGGGATGCTTGGATGGCTATGTATTACCCCCTTGGGACCGCCTTTGCTGTATCCCACAGGTTTTGGATCGAAGTGTCTTTATTCTCATTGGTTTCCATTTGTTTCAGTTCTTCTTTGATCTCCTGGATTGGGAGGGAGACAAACCATAAGTGACTCTTGATCCAAGCATTCTTAAGCAAGATGGTCTTTAGCTTCCAGGTGTTTGAGTTCCTTCTGTACTTTTCCTTGTGATTAAGCTCCAGTTTCAAAGCATTATGATCTGAGAATATGCAGGGAAAAATCTCAGTCTTTTGATATCAGTTTAGTCCTGATTTATGACCCAGCATGTGTTCTATTCTTGTGAAGGTTTCCTGTGCTCTTGAGAAGAATGAGTATTCTTTTGTTTTAGGGTGGAATGTTCTGAATATATCTATGAGATCCATCTGTTCCAATGTGTCATTCAATGCTCTTGTTTCTTTATTGATTTTCTGTTTCAATGATCTGTCTATTTCTGAGAGAGGCATGTTAAGAATTCCTATAATTAGTGTATTCATATCAATATGACTCTTTATCTTGATTAACAGTTTTCTTATGTAATCGGATGCTCCCATATTGGAGGCATAGATATTTACAATTGTTAGATCATCTTGGTGGATTGTCCCTTTAAGAATTATGTAGTGTCCTTCTGTATCTCTGACTGCAGCCTTTAGTTTAAAATCTAATTTATCTGATATGATAATCGCTACCCCGGCCTTCTTTTGAGGCTCATTGGCATGAAAGATGCTTCTCCGTCCCTTCACTTTCAGTCTGGGTGTATCTTTAGGTCCAAAATGGGTCTCTTGTAGAGAACATATGGATGGGTTCTGTCGTTTTATCCAATCTGCAACCCTGTGCTGTTTAATGGGCGCATTTAGGCCATTCGCATTGAGATTGATTATTGATAGATACGTTTTTATTGACATCGTGTTATCTTTGAAGTCTTTCTTTCTGTAGATGGTCTCTTATTTCTGTTCATACTACTCTGGGGTTTTTTCCTCTTTTATAGAACCCCCTTAATATTTACTGCAGTGTCGGCTTGGTGGTTGCATAGTCTTTTAAGTCTTACGGATCTTGGAAACTCTTTATCTCTCCATCCATTTTGAATGTCAGTCTTGCTGGGTAAAGTATTCTTGGCTGCATGTTCTTCTCATTCAATGCCCTGAATATATCTTGCCAGCCCTCTCTGGCTTGCCAGGTGTCTGTTTAGAGGTCTGACATTATTCTGATGGGCTTTCCTCTGTACGTAAGGATCTTCTTTTTCCTAGGTACTTTCAGGAGGTTCTGCCTACAATTATATTTCTTCATTCTTACTACTCGAGGACTTTTTGAGAATCTGTAATCTTGGGGGAAAACCGTTCGGCCTCTAGTACAGGAATGCTGGTTCCATTCACGAGATTCGGAAAATTTTCATGAAGAACTTGTTCCACTATATCTTCTAGACTACTTTCTTTCTCCTCTCCTTCAGGGATTCTAATAATTCTGACGTTGGAACATTTCATGGCATCATTTATTTCCGTGATTCTGTTTTCATGGCTCTAAGCTATTTGTTTAAGGCTTCCTCCAGATACTTTTTCTCTGTCTGTTCATTCTCCAGATCACTAATTCTATCCTTTGTCTCAGTTACTCTAGCTTTGAGAGAATTTAGATTAGAGTGGAACTCATTGAGAACATTGTGAAGCTCATCCCTGTTAGTTTTCAGCCCTTCCCTAATATTGAGAATGTGATCTCTGGTCGTTTTAAGTTCGGCTCTAATCAATTCCTTTTGGTCACTCATGGCTTTCTCCAACCTAGCTATTGCTTGGATAATTGTTAGCCTGAATTCTCTTTCTGACACATTGTCTATGTTGATAGCCATTAGCTCTGTTGCAGAAGGTCCATTTTTTGTATTTATCTTCTGTTGGGCATTCCTCCTCCTAGTCATTTTGGTGAGAGATGGCTGAATGGGTGTAGCTGGATGTATCGACAGTGGTGCAGTCAAGGTGCACCCTGGAACGCTTCTCATCAATCAGAGTTACCCACCCAAATGAGAGGAAAAAGAAAAGGAAAAGAAAAAAAGGAGAGAGAGGGGAGAGAGACAAGAATGAAAGGTGAGATAAAAAGAGAAGGTTCAGCCCAAATGGGTTCCACGGTAAGATTTATGAGGTTTACAAACAAAACAGACAAACAAAAAGACTGATAAAAGTATATGAGAAGAGAAAAACAAATATATATATATATATATATATATATATATATATATATATATTGCTTATATATATGCAAATTAATGAATAACCTCATCAGAATGAACCCCCAGTGTAAGATTTATATACTATCAGGAGAAACACAAAAACACAGAAATACGGGCTCCTGGGTGGCTCAGTGAGTTAAACCGCTGCCTTCGGCTCCGGTCATGATCTCTGGGTCCTGGGATCGAGTCCCGCATCCAGCTCTCTGCTCAGCAGGGAGCCTGCTTCCTCCTCTCTCTCTCTCTGCCTGCCCTCTTGCCTACTTGTGATATCTCTCTGTCAAATATATAAATAAAAAAAAACACGAACTACTGGTGGAAGAAGAAGCTTGTAGAGTTTTGTAAATTTTCAGTGTGGGTGAGGAAGGTTTTATTTATTTATTTATTTATTTTGGTGTTGTTTTTTTCCGGATGTTTCTTGATAGATTTATTAAAGACTCCACTTTCCTAAGATAAAGGTGGATTAGGAATTGTTTTACCTATAGGGGTGGCATTGATTGGGGAAAGGGGATTGCCTTGAAGTTTAATTCTATATGAATATTAGAAAATTAAAATTTAAAAAAGGAATAAACTAGACTAAACTAAACTAAAATTTTAAAATTAAATTTAAAAAACAGAAATGCAAAAGGAAAACACAGGTGTATGTATCAAAAAGTTCATGTTAGAAGGTTATTATGGAATTTGATGTACTGGACATCTCACTGTGATGGTAAATAGGTTAACATTTTTCTATATAATAATAAAAAATTATCTTTAAAAAAATGAGCCAGGATAGTGGGAAACAAATTAATAATAAAAATTGTCCTATGAAGTAGTGGTGGTTGTTCTCTTGTTGTCTTTTTTATTTCTTTTCCCAGTTGGTTTCCTGGGGAGGGGCCTGCCATGTGGGTTTTCAGTCAATGATGTTCTGTGTTAAGTCCTCCCACTCCCCTCAAGGGGGTGGGCTCTTAGGAACTGTTTTTTCAGGCTTTTGTGCTCTGGAGGTTTTTTATAGTTGTTCACTTTTCTTTTTCTCTCTTTCTTGAGGGCTTTTGATGGTTTTGTAGGTTTAGCGAAAGCAACTGTACCCTGACCTCCGTCTCAGAGAGAAGCCTCAATCTGGGGGCAGAGCCCAAATAAATCCCCCCTTCAACACTGGCAGAGCAGGTTCCCAGTCGCGGCTTCCCTGGGGACTCAAGATTTTTTGCTTGTACCCAAAACCACAGCAGTGGCGGCTGTCTGGGCAAGCTCAGACTGCCAGAGAAGTTTCCAAGCAGTCAATCGCACACTGAGATTTTCCCACTGGCACAAGCTGGGAGTTGCCTGGTCCTTTCCAGGTCCAGAGAGCACCAGGCTGGTGCCTGTGCCATCTCTGTCTGGGAGGGCGCAGGGCAATGACTCTGATGGCATGGCAGGGCACTTGCATGGGGACTGCCAAAAGGCTGTGCTCCTGGTTGGCTGCGAGGCTCCCACCCCCTCATGGGAGCTGGGCAACCACACGCTCTCAGGCGAGCTTGCTGGTGGTTCAGGGACCAAGACCTGGTTTCTCTGCTGCACTCTTTCTGGCTCTGCACCAGGGGTGGATTGTCCTGGTCTGGGGACTTAAGGCCCCTGACCCTAACACAACCCTGATTCCTGCAATTTCTCCCCAGTGATACTTTGCTCTTCTTGAGTGCTTTCTACCATACTTCTGAGATAATGCTGGTCCCCCAACGCAGGGCACTCTCTCGTATTGGGATGTTTACTTTCCAGTGGGTCACCTCTGGTAGCACCCTCCCCCTTTGTTTATCTTCCGATATCAGTCACTTTTGTTCCGACATTCCCACTCCGCTTTAACCTGCCCACCTGGCCATCTTCTGCTCCGGTAGAGATCCAGACGTGTATAATTCGGGTCTCAGGCTGATTTTGTCGTGTGAGTGGGAGTTTCAATAGAAGTAATCAGCTCACTTTAGGGTCCAGGTTGAAAGGGAGCTCCCGCCTTCTACTGCGCGCCTCTTCTTCCGCCATCTTGTCTCCAGTTATAAACATTTTAAACAATGTTTTTTTTTTTTAATAAATTAATTTATTTTATTTTCAGAAAAAAACAGTATTCATTATTTTTTTTCACACCACCAGTGCTCCATGCAATCTGTGCCCTCTATAATACCCACCACCTGGTACCCCAAAAAGCTTCCCACCCCCACTCCACCCCACCACTCTTCAAACCCCTCAGGTGTTTTTTAGAGTCCATAGTCTCTCATGATTCACCTCCCCTGCAATTCCAATTCCATAAGGTCCCCCAACTCCCTTCTCCTCTCTAAAGCCCCCTTGTCCTCCATGATATTTGTTTATGCTTACACAAATAAGTGATACCATATGATAATTGACTCTCCTCTCTGCCTTTCTTCATTCAGCATATCTCTTCCAGGGTCCCGTCCCATGGCTGCTACAAAAGTTGGGTATTCATCCTTTCTGATGGAGGCATAATACTCCATAGTGTATATGGACCCACATCTTCCTTATCCATTCGTCGTCCGTTGAAGGGCATCTTCATTCTTTCATAGTTTTGGCGACCGTGGCCTTTGCTGCTATAAACATTAGGGTACAGATGGCCCTTCTTTTCACGACATCTGTATCTTTTGGGGGTAAATACCCAGGAGTGCAATTGCAGGGTCATAGGGAAGTTCTATTTTTAATTTTCTTGAGGAATCTCCACACTGTTCTCCAAAGAGGCTGCACCAACTTGCATTCCCACCAACAGTGTAAAATGGTTTCCCCTCCCCCTTCTTCTCCACATCCTCCTCCAAAACATGTTGTTTCTTGTTTTGTTAATTTTTTGGCCATTCTAACTGGTGTAAGGTGATATCTAAATGTGGTTGTTTAATTTGAATCACCCTGAGGGCTATTGATGATGTAAATTTTTTCATGTTTCTGATTGCGCATGTGTATGTCTTCATTGGAGAATGTCTGTTTCATATCTTCTGCCATTTTTGATATGAATTGCCTATTTCCTATGTGTTGAGTTTGAGGAGATAGCTTTTATGATCCTGGATATCCAACCTCTTTGTCTGTAAAATTTCATTTTATTCAAATATCTCCTCCCATTCCGTGGGTTGGGCATCTTTGTTTTTTTTTGACTCTTTCCTTTGCTGT